>NC_069502.1:411003057-411028057 GCF_027579735.1 Bombina bombina
AAGAAAAATATGCACAGATACTGATCAAAAATCCGAACAGATCTCTGGCTAATGTTATAAATGTGCCCCAAATGCCCCCAAAAAACAGGGCAGTGTAATTTATCAAAAAAATAAAATTTTTATTTTTTAATTTTTTAACTGCACTGTGCAGTATTGTGGGGGTAAAGTTGCTGGGAGTGGGGTGTTAGAGAAAAAAACGGCACTGAAAAATGCCTTTACATTGCAGTTTATGGGAACATACCACTAGATTTAGAGTTCTGCGGCCAAAGGGGTGCGCTAGCTACGCGTGCTTTTTTTCCCCTGCACCTTTTAAATACCGCTGGTATTTAGAGTTCACAGAAGGGCTGCGTTAGGCTCCAAAAAGGGAGCGTAGAGCATAATTTACCGCCACTGCAACTCTAAATACCAGCGGTGCTTATGGACGCGGCCAGCTTCAAAAACGTGCTTGTGCACGATATCCCCATAGGAAACAATGGGGCCGTTTGAGCTGAAAAAAAACCTAACACCTGCAAAAAAGCAGCATTCAGCTCCTAACGCAGCCCCATTGTTTCCTATGGGGAAACACTTCCTAAGTCTGCATCTAACACCCTAACATGTACCCCGAGTCTAAACACCCCTAACCTTACACTTATTTTAACCCCTAATCTGCCGCCCCCACTATTGCTGACCCCTGCATTTTATTATTAACCCCTAATCTGCCGCTCCGTACACCGCCGCAACCTACGTTATCCCTATGAACCCCTAATCTGCTGCCCCTAACACCGCCGACCCCTATATTATATTTATTAACCCCTAATCTGCCGCCCCCAACGTCGCCGCCACCTACCTATAATTATTAACCCCTAATCTGCAGACTGGACCTCACCGCTACTATAATAAAGTTATTAACCCCTAAAGCTAAGTCTAACCCTAACACTAACACCCCCCTAAGTTAAATATAATTTTTATCTAACGAAATAAAATAACTCTTATTAAATAAATTATTCATATTTAAATCTAAATACTTACCTGTAAAATAAACCCTAATATAGCTACAATATAAATAATAATTATATTGTAGCTATTTTAGGATTAATATTTATTTTACAGGTAACTTTGTATTTATTTTAACCAGGTACAATAGCTATTAAATAGTTAATAACTATTTAATAGCTACCTAGTTAAAATAATTACAAAATTACCTGTAAAATAAATCCTAACCTAAGTTACAATTAAACCTAACACTACACTATCAATAAATACATTTAATAAACTACCTACAATTATCTACAATTAAACCTAACACTACACTATCAATAAATTAATTACATACAAATACCTACAAATAAATACAATTAAGTAAACTAACTAAAGTACAAAAAATAAAAAAAGAACTAAGTTACAAAAAATAAAAAAATTATTTACAAACATTATAAAAATATTACAACAATTTTAAGCTAATTATACCTACTCTAAGCCCCCTAATAAAATAACAAAGCCCCCCAAAATAAAAAAATGCCCTACCCTATTCTAAAATAAAAATAGAAAAGCTCTTTTACCTTACCAGCCCTTAAAAGGGCCTTTTGCGGTGCATGCCCCAAAGAATTCTGCTCTTTTGACTGTAAAAAAAACATACAATACCCCCCCCAACATTACAACCCACCACCCACATACCCCTAATCTAACTCAAACCCCCTTAAATAAACCTAACACTAAGCCCCTGAAGATCATCCTACCTTGTCTTCACCACGCCGGGTATCACCGATCCGTCCAGAGGAGGCTCCGAAATCTTCATCCAAGCCCAAGCGGGGGCTGAAGAGGTCCATCATCGGGCTGAAGAGGTCCATCATCCGGCTGAAGTCTTGATCCAAGCGGGGGCTGAAGAGATCCATCATCCGGCTGAAGTCTTCTATCAAGCGGCATCTTCAATCTTCTTTCTTCCGGATCCATCTTCATCCCGCCGACGCGGGACATCTATCCTGGCCGACGACTTCCCGACGAATGACGGTTCCTTTAAATTACGTCATCCAAGATGGCGTCCCACGAATTCCGATTGGCTGATAGGATTCTATCAGCCAATCGGAATTAAGGTAGGAAAAATCAATCAGATTGAGCTCACATTCTATTGGCTGTTCCGATCAGTTCGGCTAACGCAGAACTCTAAATCTAGCGGTATGTGTTCCCTGTAAATATATATGAATATGCTTATATACATACTGTATGTGTATATACATATATTAACACATAAATATATATGTATATAATCATATATGTAAATATTTAATATTGCTGCCATCGCTGTGCTTAGAATCTGTGTCGTCTTTGAAGGCGCAATGCTTCCCAGCAATGCAAACTCGAGCTCACGTTCGCATTTCTGTGAACTTGTAATACCAGAGCACATTAACGTGTGCTGGTATTAGTGGAGTGCAAATATTGCTTTCACGAAAGCGATATTTATTGCTCCACTTCTAATCTCGCCCTTTGTGTATGAGAGAGTGTGCTTAAGAGAGAGATTGTAAATTGACAGTTTCAGAAGTTGGGAGGGACAGGGGAGATCACAGGGTATATCTGAATCTCTCTCACAAGTCTTGTGAAACTTTCTAAGCATTTTAAACAAGCTGGTCTCACTACTTTGTCTCATCAGCTGTATACAGGTGAAGTTTGCTCAAAATTCACAATACACTTATTTAAACTAGTAGAAAAGTAATATATACTAAAATATAGAAAAAGCAAGTTAAACTGTATTAAAAACATTTCAGTTTAATTTAGAATTGATGCAAATGAAGCCTTTATATCAGCCCCATAGGTTCTCCAGTTACCTTCCCACTCCCATGTGAAATTTTGAATCCCAGAGAGCCTATGGAAGGCATCTCTCATCTCCCGTTTTCTTCTTTCTTCTTATTCACTGAGTTCTGTCACTGTGAAGTCTGTTCTACAATCATAATTTGTAAAATCACAATCCTAAATACACTGCTGTACACGAAATAAAATACAAAATAGAAAGTGCAAAGTTTAAATGTAATAAAATTTAATATGAAGTGTAAATTGATATAAAATAGAAAGCAGAGTGTAAATGCACCAAAACTGTCATGCCATACAGTGCTTTATTGCACTGGGATTGTCTCTCCTTCACATACAGAAATGCAAGGAACTCCCATTGGAGAAGTAAAGCAAACGCTGAAAATTTCACTAGGGATCTCACATTGCTGGAGAATAATTTTGGAATATTCAAGCTGAGCAGAGAGGTTTTGAATATCAGGGTCTTTGTGTGTGAGAGTGAATGTATTTTTGTGTGTATGGGTCTCTGAGTGTCTTTGTGTGTGTGTGTCTAAGAGAGAGTGAGTGAGTGTGTGTGTGTGAGTGTGTCTGAGAGAGGGTGAGTGAGTGTGTGTGTGTGTCTGAGAGAGAGTGAGTGTCTGCGTGTGTGTGTCTGAGAGAGAGTAAGTGAGTGAGTGTGTGTATGTGTCTGAGAGAAAGTGAGTGATTGTGTGTGTCTAAGAGAGTCAGTGAGTGTGTGTATGTCTGAGAGAGAGGAGTGAGTGTGTATGTGTGTGTCTGAGAGAGAGTGAGTGAATGTGTGTGTCAGAGAGAGAGTGAGTGTGTGTGTGTGTCTAAGAGAGTTAGTGTGTGTGCATGAGTGTCAGAGAGAGTGAGTGAGTGAGTGAGTGTGTGTGCGTGTGTCTGAGAGAGAGTGAGTATGTGTGTGTGTCTGAGAGATAGTGAATGAGTGTGTGAGTGTATGCCTGAGAGAGAGTGTGTGTGTGTGTGTGTGTCTGAGAGTGAGTGTGTGTGTCTGAGAGAGAGTGAGTGAGTGTGTGTGTCTAAGAGAGTGAGTGAGTGTGTGTGTGTCTGAGAGAGAGCAAGTGTGTGTGTGTGTGTCTGAGATAGAGTGAATGAGTGTGTGTGTGTCAGAGAGAGAGAGTGAGCGAGTGTGTGTGTCTGAGAGAGAGTGAGTGAGTGTGTGTCTGAGAGAGTGAGTGTGTGTGTGTCTGAGAGAGAGTGAGTGTGTGTCTGAGAGTGAGTGAGTGTGTGTGTCTGAGAGAGAGTGAGTGTGTGTGTCTGAGAGAGAGTGAGTGTGTGCGTGTCTGAGAGAGAGTGAGTGAGTGTGTGTGTGTGAGAGATTTGTTTAGAAATTCAATACCTTGCAGCCCCCCTCACTGGGTGCCAATCAATGTGTGGGGAAAGCAGAAAATGTGGCACTGAGATAGAAGACAATACCTTTATTTAGAAGAGCCTATAAAATAAATAAAGGTATTGGGGCATATTTATCAAGCTCCGTACGGAGCTTGTTGCCCCGTGTTTCTGGCGAGCCTTCATGCCTTCAAGCTCTCCAGAAACACAAGTTATGATTGCTGCTCCATAACCTGTCTGCCTGCTCTGAGGCCGCAGACAAAAATCACCAGAAATCAACGATTGGGTTAATTGACACCCCCTGCTACCGGCCGATTGGCCGAGAATCTGCAGGGGGCGGCATTGCACCAGCAGTTCACAAGAACTGCTGGTGCAATGATAAATGCAGAGCGTATGCTGTCGGCATTTATCGATGTGCAGCGGACATGATACGCTATATCGGATCATGTCCACTCGCACAATCATAAATATGCCCATTTGTCTTTTATCTGATTGCCACCTTCTGTGTATACATTTTGTTATCAATAGTGTAATGATGTATATTTTTTTGCTGTGTTGTGCACAGCACAAAAGTGTTCAGCTTTCACCTAAACTAAAGGTGGCAACCCTAGAAAGTGCAATAATGACTGCCCCTTCTCACCCAGAAGCTGTAACAAGAAAATATTCAAAAAATTTTAATACTTCCCAACATTTGTGGCTAGGTGTTAGAGACTTGGGTGGGTTGGGGGTCCTTCACCATTTTGTGGGTGAGGGCCAGGTTAGAAGAGTCAGGGTCACTGGTGGATAGTGGGTTGGATCATAGGCATGTGTGGACATTTGGTGGGCATGTCTGGTGGTTTCTGGGCGTATCTTTGTGGTCCATGGTGGGTGTAAGGGAAATTCTGCAAATAGGGACATATGGCTGTCTTAGAGTGACCAACAGATAGAGTTCAGCATTAGGCACTGTCCCTCACCAATAGGGACAGTTGGGAGATATGTTTGTGTTATACTCTCTGAATCCATTAAAGGATTTAGGGATAGATTACACCCTATTCGCGTGCAAACCCGACATGAAGAATATGTTCTATTTATTCATAAATTTATATTTCTATATATATCCAATTTTTTGGGGTAAAATATATTTATATATAATTATATATAGGTATAGATATATACAGATATAGATAGGAACATCTATTTAAAAATAGAAGAAAAGAGGGCGCCACATAGGGTGATATCGTTTGATACAGCAGGGGAACGGACGTCTGTAAAGTTGTACGCTTACCAGAAGCTGTGGTACTGTTCTGTGACCAGTACTATCTCGCCTGCTAGCACAGAACAGTACCACAGCTTCTGGTAAGCGTACAACTTTACAGACGTCCGTTCCCCTGCTGTATCAAACGATATCACCCTATGTGGCGCCCTCTTTTCTTCTATTTTTAAATAGATGTTCCTATCTATATCTGTATATATCTATACCTATATATAATTATATATAAATATATTTTACCCCAAAAAATTGGATATATATAGAAATATAAATTTATGAATAAATAGAACATATTCTTCATGTCGGGTTTGCACGCGAATAGGGTGTAATCTATCCCTAAATCCTTTAATGGATTCAGAGAGTATAACACAAACATATCTCCCAACTGTCCCTATTGGTGAGGGACAGTGCCTAATGCTGAACTCTATCTGTTGGTCACTCTAAGACAGCCATATGTCCCTATTTGCAGAATTTCCCTTACACCCACCATGGACCACAAAGATACGCCCAGAAACCACCAGACATGCCCACCAAATGTCCACACATGCCTATGTACTATCTCGCCTGCTAGCACAGAACAGTACCACAGCTTCTGGTAAGCGTACAACTTTACAGACGTCCGTTCCCCTGCTGTATCAAACGATATCACCCTATGTGGCACCCTCTTTTCTTCTTTTTTTACCTATAGCAATATCCCCACTCTCTGGGACACGGAGGAGCAGCCTGTTGGGACTTCACTGTCAGGAGTATCATCCATCCAGGGACCTTGGCCATCACTAACGTATCACCATCTGACTATTCGTTACAATTATTATTTTTTTTGATACTAACAACATTATAAGACAATATATTTTTCAATTGTTTTTTTATATTAAGTGTTTTTTTATATCAAATTTTTTTCATATATATTTTTTTCCCCTGTTTTACAAAAAAGAGCGCACCTTTATATCCCCCTCTGGGATAGATCAGTTCATCTTCTATTTAAAAATACTTAGAACATATTCCCATATGTGAAGAACTTTAGAATGTGAAATATTTACAGTAAATACACAGTTTAACACTTTATTAAATATGAATATTGCATAAATATGATTTTTCATATTTTCAGCTACTTGACTGCAATGCAATGCTCGAATGCACTTATATATATGTATACATATGTGTTCATATGTATTTATGTGTTTAAATGTGTAGATATGTCTGGAAATACATGTATACACATATAAATACAGAAATACATATGTACACACATATAAACATATGAATATACATATATATACAGATTTAGACATATATATGTATGTATCTCTAGGTTAAAGCCCTTTGCCTGAAACCACATATATTTGCACCCTTATAACTTTTTTATGACTTTTTTTAAAAATAATTTTTATTAGACAGTATTATTATGAGTATTACTGAACTTTTAAATGTATCTTTGATGTGTTTTGTGCAACTTTTTTAGTCTCACATTATCCAGACCTCTGAAGTCGTGCTATACTCCCGCTTGTGTGTTAACTTTGCTAGAAGTAAGATTTTTAACCCGGATTGCATTCAACCAAGTGAGCTAACTTGACATGAAATATTAATATTTTACATTCCAAGGTTCCTCACATAGCAGAATATGTTCTATTTATTCATAAATATATATATATATATATATATATATATATATATATATATTATTATTTTTTATTTTTATTTTTTTTTTGCAAAATATACAGTGCCCTCCACTAATATTTTTACCCTTGGTAAATATGAAATCCCTGAGTGCAGAGTATGTTTGTGTATTTTTGAACAAAAGACAATTTTTACAGCCTTCTTTGCTCATATTTACCAAGGGTGTCAATATTAGTGAAGGGCACTATTTATCTATACCTATATATACTTTAGTGAGTCATGATCTGCTTTTTGGTAAAATCTACTTATGCCAGATTTTAGAAAATTGTGCATGTAGCATGCTCTAAATGTTATGAAACATCACAGAGTTCTTGTATTTTTAACATAAATAGTACACAGGGTTAATGATTTCCCACATTAGTACTAGTTATGAAGTCTCCTATGGGGCTTTTAACTCACATTTGCCTTATGTTCACCAACCCTTTTTTATTTGAATGTTTCATTAATAAAGAGTGCTGGTTGACACTTTACAACTAATAACTGTACTTTGTGCATCTAGGGTGCAAATCAATAAGCCTAAGTTTTCAAGGCCAGACTCCCCTCACCATCTCATGCCCAGCTTAGAACCCCCAGACAGTCACTCGCAGGCCAGACTCCCCTCATTATCTCATGCCCAGATTAGAACCCCCAGACTGTCACTCCCAGGCCAGGCTTCCCTCACCATCTCATGCCCATCTTAAAACTCCCAGACAGTCACTCCCAGGCCAGGCTCCCCTCACCATCTCATGCCCAGCTTAGAACCCCCAGACAGTCACTCCCAGGCCAGACTCCCCTCACCATCATATGCCCAGCTTAGAACCCCCAGACAGTCAGTCCCAGGCCAGATTTCCCTCACCATCGTATGCCCAGCTTAGAACCCCCAGACTGTCACTCCCAGGACAGACTTCCCTCACCATCTCATGCCCAGTTAAAAACACCCAGACAGTCACTCCCAGGCCAGGTTCCACTCACCAACTCATGCCCAGCTTAGAACCCCCAGACAGTCACTCCCAGGCCAGACTCCCATCACCATCTCATGCCCAGCTTAGAACCCCCAGACTGTCACTCCCAGGCCAGACTCCCCTCACCATCTCATGCCCAGCTTAGAATCCCCAGACTGTCACTCCCAGGAGTCCCAGGCTAGACTCCCCTCACCATCTCATGCCCAGCTTAGAACCCCCAGACTGTCACTCCCAGGCCATGCTCCCCTCACCATCTCATGCCCAGCTTAGAACCTCCAGACTGTCACTTCCATGCCAGGCTCCCCTCACCATCTCATGCCCAGCTTAAAACCCCAGACAGTCACTCCCAGGCCAGGCTCCCCTCACCATTTCATGCCCAGCTTAAAATCTCAGACAGTCACTCCCAGGCCAGGCTCCCCTCACCATCTCATGCCCAGCTTTGAACCCCCAGATAGTCATTTCCAGGCCAGGCTCCCCTCACCATCTCATGCCCAGCTTAAAACCCCCAGACAGTCACTCCCAGGCCAGGCTCCCCTCACCATCTCATGTCCAGCTTTGAACCCCCAGACAGTCATTTCCAGGCCAGGTTCCCCTCACCATATCATGCCCAGCTTATAACCCCCAGACTGTCACTCCCAGGCCAGGCTCCCCTCACCATTTGAAGGCCAGCTTAGTACCCCCAGACTGTCACTCCCAGACCAGGCTCCCCTCACCATCTCATGCTCAGCTTAGAACCCCCAGACTGTCACTCCCAGCCCAGGCTTCCCTCACCATCTCATGCCTAGCTTAGAACCCCCAGACTGTCACTCCCAGGCAAGGCTCACCTCACTATCTCATGCCCAGCTTAGATCCCCCAGACAGTCACTGCCAGGCCAGGCTCCCCCCACCATCTCATGCCCAGCTTAAAACCCCAGACAGTCACTCCCAGGCCAGGCTCCCCTCACCATCTCATGCCCAGCTTAGAACCCCCAGACAGTCACTCCCAGGCTAGGCTCACTTCACCATCTCATGCCCAGCTTAGAACCCCCAGACAGTCACTCCCAGGCCAGACTCCCCTCACCATCATATGCCCAGCTTAGAACCCCCAGACAGTCAGTCCCAGGCCAGATTTCCCTCACCATCGTATGCCCAGCTTAGAACCCCCACACTGTCACTCCCAGGTCAGACTCGCCTCACCATCTCATGAACAGCTTAGAACCCCCAGACAGTCACTCCCAGGCCAGACTCCCCTCACCATCTCATGCCCAGCTTAGAACCCCCAGAATGTCACTCCCAGGCCAGGCTCCCCTCACCATCTCATGCCCAGCTTAAAACCCCCAGACAGTCACTCCCAGACCAGGCTCCCCTCACCATCTCATGCCCAGCTTAGAACCCCCAGACAGTCACTCCTAGGCCAGACTCCGCTCACCATCTCATGCCCAGCTTAAAACCCCCAGACAGTCACTCCCAGGCCAGGCTCCACTCACCAACTCATGCCCAGCTTAGAACCCCCAGACAGTAACTCCCAGGCCAGACTCCCCTCACCATCTCATGCCCAGCTTAGAACCCCCAGACTGTCACTCCCAGGCCAGACTCCCCTCACCATCTCATGCCCAGCTTAGAATACCCAGACTGTCACTCCCAGGAGTCCCAGGCTAGACTCCCCTCATCATCTCGTGCCCAGCTTAGAAACCCCAGACTGTCACTCCCAGGCCAGACTCCCCTCACCATCTCATGCCCAGCTTAGAACCCCCAGAATGTCGCTCCCAGGCCAGGCTCCCCTCACCATCTCATGCCCAGCTTAAAACCCCCAGACTGTCACTTCCAGGCCAGGCTCCCCTCACCATCTCATGCCCAGCTTAAAACCCCAGACAATCACTCCCAGGCCAGGCTCCCCTCACCATTTCATGCCCAGCTTAAAATCTCAGACAGTCACTCCCAGGCCAGGCTCTCCTCACCATCTCATGCCCAGCTTTGAACCCCCAGACAGTAATTTCCAGGCCAGGCTCCCCTCACCATCTCATGCCCAGCTTAAAACCCCCAGACAGTCACTCCCAGGCCAGGCTCCCCTCACCATCTCATATCCAGCTTTGAACCCCCAGACAGTCATTTCCAGGCCAGGTTCCCCTCACCATATCATGCCCAGCTTAGAACCCCCAGACTGTCACTCCCAGGCCAGGCTCCCCTCACCATTTGAAGGCCAGCTTAGTACCCCCAGACTGTCACTCCCAGACCAGGCTCCCCTCACCATCTCATGCCCAGCTTAGAACCCCCAGTCACTCCTAGGCCAGGCTCCCCTCACCATCTCATGCTCAGCTTAGAACCACCAGACTGTCACTCCCAGCCCAGGCTTCCCTCACCATCTCATGCCTAGCTTAGAACCCCCAGACTGTCACTCCCAGGCAAGGCTCACCTCACTATCTCATGCCCAGCTTAGATCCCCCAGACAGTCACTGCCAGGCCAGGCTCCCCCCACCATCTCATGCCCAGCTTAAAACCCCCAGACAGTCACTCCCAGGCCAGGCTCCCCTCACCATCTCATGCCCAGCTTAGAACCCCCAGACAGTCACTCCCAGGCTAGGCTCACTTCACCATCTCATGCCCAGCTTAGAACCCCCAGACAGTCACTCCCAGGCCAGACTCCCCTCACCATCATATGCCCAGCTTAGAACCCCCAGACAGTCAGTCCCAGGCCAAATATCCCTCACCATCGTATGCCCAGCTTAGAACCCCCACACTGTCACTCCCAGGTCAGACTCGCCTCACCATCTCATGAACAGCTTAGAACCCCCAGACAGTCACTCCCAGGCCAGACTCCCCTCACCATCTCATGCCCAGCTTAAAACCCCCAGACAGTCACTCACAGACCAGGCTCCCCTCACCATCTCATGCCCAGCTTAGAACCCCCAGACAGTCACTCCTAGGCCAGACTCCGCTCACCATCTCATGCCCAGCTTAAAACCCCCAGACAGTCACTCCCAGGCCAGGCTCCACTCACCAACTCATGCCCAGCTTAGAACCCCCAGACAGTCACTCCCAGGCCAGACTCCCCTCACCATCTCATGCCCATCTTAGAACCCCCAGACTGTCACTCCCAGGCCAGACTCCCCTCACCATCTCATGCCCAGCTTAGAATACCCAGACTGTCACTCCCAGGAGTCCCAGGCTAGACTCCCCTCACCATCTCATGCCCAGCTTAGAAACCCCAGACTGTCACTCCCAGACCAGACTCCCCTCACCATCTCATGCCCAGCTTAGAATCCCCAGACAGTCACTCCCAGGCCATGCTCCCCTCACCATCTCATGCCCAGCTTAGAACCCCCAGACTGTCACTGCCAGGCCAGGCTCCCCTCACCATCTCATGCCCAGCTTAAAACCCCAGACAGTCTCTCCCAGGCCAGGCTCCCCTCACCATCTCATGCCCAGCTTAAAACCCCCAGACAGTCACTCCCAGGCCAGGCTCCCCTCACCATCTCATGCCCAGCTTTGAACCCCCAGACTGTCACTCCCAGGCCAGGCTCCCCTCACCATTTGAAGGCCAGCTTAGTACCCCCAGACTGTCACTCCCAGACCAGGCTCCCCTCACCATCTCATGCCCAGCTTAGAACCCCCAGTCACTCCCAGGCCAGGCTCCCCTCACCATCTCATGCTCAGCTTAGAACCCCCAGACTGTCACTCCCAGCCCAGGCTTCCCTCACCATCTCATGCCTAGCTTAGAACCCCCAGACTGTCACTCCCAGGCAAGGCTCACCTCACTATCTCATGCCCAGCTTAGATCCCCCAGACAGTCACTGCCAGGCCAGGCTCCCCCCACCATCTCATGCCCAGCTTAAAACCCCAGACAGTCACTCCCAGGCCAGGCTCCCCTCACCATCTCATGCCCAGCTTAGAACCCCCAGACAGTCACTCCCAGGATAGGCTCACTTCACCATCTCATGCCCAGCTTAGAACCCCCAGACAGTCACTCCCAGGCCAGACTCCCCTCACCATCATATGCAAAGCTTAGAACCCCCAGACAGTCAGTCCCAGGCCAGATTTCCCTCACCATCGTATGCCCAGCTTAGAACCCCCACACTTTCACTCCCAGGTCAGACTCGCCTCACCATCTCATGAACAGCTTAGAACCCCCAGACAGTCACTCCCAGGCCAGACTCCCCTCACCATCTCATGCCCAGCTTAGAACCCCCAGAATGTCACTCCCAGGCCAGGCTCCCCTCACCATCTCATGCCCAGCTTAAAACCCCCAGACAGTCACTCCCAGACCAGGCTCCCCTCACCATCTCATGCCCAGCTTAGAACCCACAGACAGTCACTCCTAGGCCAGACTCCGCTCACCATCTCATGCCCAGCTTAAAACCCCCAGACAGTCACTCCCAGGCCAAGCTCCACTCACCAACTCATGCCCAGCTTAGAACCCCCAGACCGTCACTCCCAGGCCAGACTCCCCTCACCATCTCATGCCCAGCTTAGAACCCCCAGACTGTCACTCCCAGGCCAGACTCCCCTCACCATCTCATGCCCAGCTTAGAATCCCCAGACTGTCACTCCCAGGAGTCCCAGGCTAGACTCCCCTCACCATCTCATGCCCAGCTTAGAACCCCCAGACTGTCACTCCCAGGCCAGACTCCCCTCACCATCTCATGCCAAGCTTAGAATCCCCAGACAGTCACTCCCAGGCCATGCTCCCCTCACCATCTCATGCCCAGCTTAGAACCCCCAGACTGTCACTGCCAGGCCAGGCTCCACTCACCATTTCATTCCCAGCTTAAAACCCCAGACAGTCACTCCCAGGCCAGGCTCCCCTCACCATCTCTTGCCCAGCTTTGAACCCCCAGACAGTCATTTCCCGGCCAGGCTCCCCTCACCATCTCATGCCCAGCTTAAAACCCCCAGACAGTCACTCCCAGGCCAGGCTCCCCTCACCATCTCATGCCTAGCTTTGAACCCCCAGACAGTCATTTCCAGGCCAGGTTCCCCTCACCATATCATGCCCAGCTTAGAACCCCCAGACTGTCACTCCCAGGCCAGGCTCCCCTCGCCATTTGAAGGCCAGCTTAGAACCCCCAGACTGTCACTCCCAGACCAGGCTCCCCTCACCATCTCATGCCCAGCTTAGAACCCCCAGACAGTCACTCCCAGGCCAGGCTCTCCTCACCATCTCATGCTCAGTTTAGAACCCCCAGACTGTCACTCCCAGCCCAGGCTTCCCTCACCATCTCATGTCTAGCTTAGAACCCCCAGACTGTCACTCCCAGGCAAGGCTCACCTCACTATCTCATGCCCAGCTTAGATCCCCCAGACAGTCACTCCCAGGCCAGGCTCCCCTCACCATCTCATGCCCAGCTTAGAACCCCCAGACAGTCACTCCCAGGCCAGGCCCTCATCACTCTCCTTACCAGGAATAGAGCTTGTTAGATGTTTGACCACTCTTTCACTTTGTTGTAAATTGTATTGTGCCATGGGATACTATAACCAACCATGTTTTCTTCAATGTGCTTAATACAGACTATGGGGCTGAATGATCAAGCTCCGAATCTGCAGGGGGCGGCACTGCACAAGCAGTTCTGGTGAATTGCTTATGCAATGTTAAATGTCGACAGCATATATTGTTGGCATTCAGCGACGTCTTTCGGATATGATACGCTACAGCGTATCATGTCGGACAGACATTGATAAATCGTCCCCTAGAGTAATTTCATGTTTTCTAGACGCAGTGCAGTTTGTTGTTTTATAGAGTAAATCAATCCTTAATCTTATTCATTAAGCTTGCTCTTCAGGTCTCCGTATAGGTATAATGATGAACCCTGTATAACAAATCCAGTGTCTTACCTTCTTGACTTGGGAGAGATCCTGCAGGACTATCGTGGTAAGCATGCTAACCAGTGAGGTGCATTTGTTGAGTTCGAAATTATGTTTAAAGCCTAATCTAATTTGATATTACTGTGATGGTTCACAGTACAGGTATCCCTATAATATTTTGTATATGACTTATATAATAAGGGAGATAACCCTTTTCAGTGAGCCTTATATTTATTTTCAGCTTGTAAATAGTGGTCCACTATTTATATTACATGCCTGGTAGCACAATATTTAGCAGTCTATAGCAGGGGTGCCCAGACTTTAAAAAATAGCGAATAAAGACTTTGAAAATAGAGGGTTTGACTGAAGACTATTGATCACAGCCAATGCACGCTATTTATCACAGCCGCACTTGCCAGCCGTGCTATTGTTCCCTGTTAGCGGCACTATTATAACAATTGTTGTTACAATACAGCATAATTAACAGGGAATTAATAGTGCGCATTGGTTGTGATTCATAGTGCACATCGGCTGAGATCAAGACCAAGGTCTACCTTAAGGGACAAGGTGGTCAACAGGTAGATCACGGTCGACGTTTTGGGCACCACTGACTGCCCAACATAAAGAACATTGGAATGTGAAATATTCATAGTACAAACACAGGTAAACACTTTATTAAATATGAATATTGCATAAATATGATTTTACATGTTTTCCGCTACTTATAACTTTTGAATGCAATTTTTTTAAAGAAACTGTATCAGACGGATTTCTGGTGAAATGCTAATGCAGCGGAGATTATTCGCTACAGCAAATCATGACTGCTCAACAATTAAGAAATGGACGGCAAGATTTGGTGTTTTGTCGGTAACGACCCGAAAAACTAACGCCGGCTTTTTTCTGGCCGCACCATAAAAATAACTCTGGTATTGAGAGTCCACATAAAGGCTGCGTTAGGCTCCAAAAAAGGAGCGTAGAGCATTTTTAATGCAGCTTCAACTCTCGATACCAGAGTTGCTTACGGACGCGGCCAGCCTCAAAAACTTGCTCGTGCACGATTCTCCCATAGGAAACAATGGGGCTGTTTGAGCTGAAAAAAAACCTAACACCTGCAAAAAAGCCGCGTTCAGCTCCTAATGCAGCCCCATTGTTTGCTATGAGGTAACACTTCCTACGTCTGCACCTAACACTCTAACATGTACCCCGAGTCTAAACACCCCTAACCTTACACTTATTAACCCCTAATCTGCCGCCCCCGCTATCGCCGACCCCTGCATATTATTATTAACCCCTAATCTGCCGCTCCGTAAACCGCCGCTACTTACATTATCCCTATGTACCCCTAATCTGCTGCCCTAACATCGCCGACCCCTATATTATATTTATTAACCCCTAATCTGCCCCCCACAACGTCGCCTCCACCTGCCTACACTTATTAACCCCTAATCTGCCGACCGGACCTGAGCGCTACTATAATAAAGTTATTAACCCCTAATCCGCCTCACTAACCCTATAATAAATAGTATTAACCCCTAATCTGCCCTCCCTAACATCGCCAACACCTAACTTCAATTATTAACCCCTAATCTGCCGACTAGAGCTCACCGCTATTCTAATAAATGTATTAACCCCTAAAGCTAAGTCTAACCCTAACACTAACACCCCCCTAAATTAAATATAATTTTAATCTAACGAAATTAATTAACTCTTATTAAATAAATTATTCCTAATTAAAGCTAAATACTTACCTGTAAAATAAATCCTAATATAGCTACAATATAAATTATAATTATATTATAGCTATTTTAGGATTAATATTTATTTTACAGGTAACTTTGTATTTATTTTAACCAGGTACAATAGCTAAAATAGTTAAAATAATTACAAATTTACCTGTAAAAGAAATCCTAACCTAAGTTACAATTAAACCTAACACTATACTATCAATAAATTAATTAAATAAACTACCTACAATAAACCTAACACTACACTATCAATAAATTAATTAAATACAATTCCTACAAATAAATACAATTAAATAAACTTGCTAAAGTACAAAAAATAAAAAAGAACTAAGTTACAAAAAATACAAAAATATTTACAAACATAAGAAAAATATTACAACAATTTTAAACTAATTACACCTACTCTAAGCCCCCTAATAAAATAACAAAGCCCCCCAAAATAAAAAAATGCCCTACCCTATTCTAAATAACTAAAGTTCAAAGCTCTTTTACCTTACCAGCCCTGAACAGGGCCCTTTGCGGGGCATGCCCCAAGAAGTTCAGCTCTTTTGCCTGTAAAAAAAAAAATACAATACCCAAACCCCCAACATTACAACCCACCACCCACATACCCCTAATCTAACCCAAACCCCCCTTAAGCCCCTGAAGATCTTCCTACCTTATCTTCACCATACCAGGTTCACCGATCCGTCCTGAAGAGCTCCTCCGATGTCCTGATCCAAGCCCAAGCGGGGGGCTGAAGAGGTCCATGATCCGGATGAAGTCTTCATCCAAGCGGGAGCTGAAGAGGTCCATGATCCGGATGAAGTCCTCTATCAACGGCATCTTCAATCTTCTTTCTTCCGGATCCATCTTGCAGACCTCCGACGCGGAACATCCTGCTGGCCCGACGGACTAACGACGAATGACGGTTCCTTTAAGGGACGTCATCCAAGATGGCGTCCCTCGAATTCCATCAGCCAATCAGAATATTCCTACCTTAATTCCGATTGGCTGATAGAATCCTATCAGCCAATCGGAATTCGAGGGACGCCATCTTGGATGACATCCCTTAAAGGAAACGTCATTCGTCGTTAGTCCGTCGGGCCAGCAGGATGTTCCGCGTCGGAGGTCTGCAAGATGGATCCGGAAGAAAGAAGATTGAAGATGCCGTTGATAGAAGACTTCATCCGGATCATGGACCTCTTCAGCTCCCGCTTGGATGAAGACTTCATCCGGATCATGGACCTCTTCAGCCCCCCGCTTGGGCTTGGATCAGGACATCGGAGGAGCTCTTCAGGACGGATCAGTGAACCTGGTATGGTGAAGATAAGGTAGGAAGATCTTCAGGGGCTTAGTGTTAGGTTTATTTAAGGGGGGTTTGGGTTAGATTAGGGGTATGTGGGTGGTGGGTTGTAATGTTGGGGGGCTTGGGTATTGTATTTTTTTTTTTACAGGCAAAAGAGCTGAACTTCTTGGGGCATGCCCCGCAAAGGGCCCTGTTCAGGGCTGGTAAGGTAAAAGAGCTTTGAACTTTAGTTATTTAGAATAGGGTAGGGCATTTTTTTTATTTTGGGGGGCTTTGTTATTTTATTAGGGGGCTTAGAGTAGGTGTAATTAGTTTAAAATTCTTGTAATATTTTTCTTATGTTTGTAAATATTTTTTTATTTTTTGTAACTTAGTTCTTTTTTATTTTTTGTACTTTAGCAAGTTTATTTAATTGTATTTATTTGTAGGAATTGTATTTAATTAATTTATTGATAGTGTAGTGTTAGGTTAATTGTAGGTAATTGTAGGTAGTTTATTTAATTAATTTATTGATAGTATAGTGTTAGGTTTAATTGTAACTTAGGTTAGGATTTCTTTTACAGGTAAATTTGTAATTATTTTAACTATTTTAGCTATTGTACCTGGTTAAAATAAATACAAAGTTACCTGTAAAATAAATATTAATCCTAAAATAGCTATAATATAATTATAATTTATATTGTAGCTATATTAGGATTTATTTTACAGGTAAGTATTTAGCTTTAATTAGGAATAATTTATTTAATAAGAGTTAATTAATTTCGTTAGATTAAAATTATATTTAATTTAGGGAGGTGTTAGTGTTAGGGTTAGACTTAGCTTTAGGGGTTAATACATTTATTAGAATAGCGGTGAGCTCCGGTCGGCAGATTAGGGGTTAATAATTGAAGTTAGGTGTCGGCGATGTTAGGGAGGGCAGATTAGGGGTTAATACTATTTATTATAGGGTTAGTGAGGCGGATTAGGGGTTAATAACTTTATTATAGTAGCGCTCAGGTCCGGTCGGCAGATTAGGGGTTAATAAGTGTAGGCAGGTGGAGGCGACGTTGAGGGGGGCAGATTAGGGGTTAATAAATATAATACAGGGGTCGGCGGTGTTAGGGGCAGCAGATTAGGGGTACATAAGGATAACGTAGGTGGCTGCGCTTTGCGGTCGGCAGATTAGGGGTTAATAAGTGTAGGTAGGTGGAGGCGACGTTGTGGGGGGCAGGTAAGGGGTTAATAAATATAATACAGGGGTCGGCGGTGTTAGGGGCAGCAGATTAGGGGTACATAAGGATAACGTAGGTGGCGGTAGGCATATTAGGGGTTAAAAAAAATTATTCGAGTGTCGGCGATGTGGGGGGACCTCGGTTTAGGGGTACATAGGTAGTTTATGGGTGTTAGTGTACTTTAGAGCACAGTAGTTAAGAGCTTTATAAACCGGCGTTAGCCAGAAAGCTCTTAACTACTGACTTTTTTCCTGCGGCTGGAGTTTTGTCGTTAGATGTCTAACGCTCACTTCAGAAACGACTCTAAATACCGGAGTTAGAAAAATCCCATTGAAAAGATAGGATACGCAATTGACGTAAGGGGATCTGCGGTATGGAAAAGTCGCGGCTGAAAAGTGAGCGTTAGACCCTATTTTGAGTGACTCCAAATACCGGCGGTAGCCTAAAACCAGCGTTAGGAGCCTCTAACGCTGGTTTTCACGGCTAACGCCAAACTCCAAATCTAGGCCGGACGGCTAGATTTGGAGTTTTGTCGGTAACGACCCGAAAAACTAACGCCGGCTTTTTTCTGGCCGCACCATAAAAATAACTCTGATATTGAGAGTCCACATAAAGGCTGCGTTAGGCTCCAAAAAAGGAGCATAAAGCATATTTAACGCAGCTTCAACTCTCGACACCAGAGTTGCTTTCGGACGCGGCCAGCCTCAAAAACTTGCTCGTGCACGATTCTCCCATAGGAAACAATGGGGCTGTTTGAGCTGAAAAAAAACCTAACACCTGCAAAAAAGCCGCGTTCAGCTCCTAACGCAGCCCCATTGTTTCCTATGGGGAAACACTTCCTACGTCTGCACCTAACACTTTAACATGTACCCCGAGTCTAAACACCCCTAACCTTACACTTATTAACCCCTAATCTGCCGCCCCCGCTATCGCTGACCCCTGCATATTATTATTAACCCCTAATCTTCCGCTCCGTAAACCGCCGCTACTTACATTATCCTTATGTACCCCTAATCTGCTGCCCTAACATCGCCGACCCCTATATTATATTTATTAACCCCTAATCTGCCCCCCCACAACGTCGCCTCCACCTGCCTACACTTATTAACCCCTAATCTGCCGACCGGACCTGAGCGCTACTATAATAAAGTTATTAACCCCTAATCCGCCTCACTAACCCTATAATAAATAGTATTAACCCCTAATCTGCCCTCTCTAACATCGCCGACACCTAACTTCAAACATTAACCCCTAATCTGCCGACTGGAGCTCACCGCTATTCTAATAAATGTATTAACCCCTAAAGCTAAGTCTAACCCTAACACTAACACCCCCCCTAAATTAAATATAATTTAAATCTAACAAAATTAATTAACTCTTATTAAATAAATTATTCCTATTTAAAGCTAAATACTTACCTGTAAAATAAATACTAATATAGCTACAATATAAATTATAATTATATTATAGCTATTTTAGGATTTATATTTATTTTACAGGTAACTTTGTATTTATTTTAACCAGGTACAATAGCTATTAAATAGTTAAGAACTATTTAATAGCTAAAAAAGTTAAAATAATTACAAAATTACCTGTAAAATAAATCCTAACCTAAGTTACAATTAAACCTAACACTACACTATCAATAAATTAATTAAATAAACTACCTACAATTACCTACAATTAACCTAACACTACACTATCAATAAATAAATTAAATACAATTCCTACAAATAAATACAATTAAATAAACTAGCTAAAGTACAAAAAATAAAAAAGAACTAAGTTACAAAAAATAAAAAAATATTTACAAACATAAGAAAAATATTACAACAATTTTAAACTAATTACACCTACTCTAAGCCCCCTAATAAAATAACAAAGCCCCCCAAAATAAAAAAAATGCCCTACCCTATTCTAGGGCATTTTTTTATTTTGGGGGGCTTTGTTATTTTATTAGGGGGCTTATAGTAGGTGTAATTAGTTTAAGATTGTTGTAATATTTTTCTTATGTTTGTAAATATTTTTTTATTTTTTGTAACTTAGTTCTTTTTTATTTTTTGTACTTTAGCTAGTTTATTTAATTGTATTTATTTGTAGGAATTGTATTTAATTTATTTATTGATAGTGTAGTGTTAGGTTAATTGTAGGTAGTTTATTTAATTAATTTATTGATAGTGTAGTGTTAGGTTTAATTGTAACTTAGGTTAGGATTTATTTTACAGGTAATTTTGTAATTATTTTAACTTTTTTAGCTATTAAATAGTTCTTAACTATTTAATAGCTATTGTACCTGGTTAAAATAAATACAAAGTTACCTGTAAAATAAATATAAATCCTAAAATAGCTATAATATAATTATAATTTATATTGTAGCTATATTAGGATTTATTTTACAGGTTAAGTATTTAACTTTAAATAGGAATAATTTATTTAATAAGAGTTAATTATTTTCGTTAGATTTAAATTATATTTAATTTAGGGGGGTGTTAATGTTAGGGTTAGACTTAGCTTTAGGGGTTAATACATTTATTAGAATAGCGGTGAGCTCCAGTCGGCAGATTAGGGGTTAATGTTTGAAGTTAGGTGTCGGCGATGTTAGGGAGGGCAGATTAGGGGTTAATACTATTTATTATAGGGTTAGTGAGGCGGATTAGGGGCTAATAACTTTATTATAGTAGCGGTGCGGTCCGCTCGGCAGATTAGGGGTTAATAAGTGTATGCAGGTGGAGGCGACGTTGAGGGGGGCAGATTAGGGGTTAATAAATATAATATAGGGGTCGGCAGTGTTAGGGGCAGCAGATTAGGGGTACATAAGGATAACGTAGGTGGCGGCGCTTTGCGGTCGGCAGATTAGGGGTTAATAAGTGTAGGCAGGTGGAGGCGACGTTGTGGGGGGCAGGTTAGGGGTTAATAAATATAATACAGGGGTCGGCGGTGTTAGGGGCAGCAGATTAGGGGTACATAAGGATAACGTAGGTGGCGGCACTTTGCGGTCGGCAGATTAGGGGTTAATAAGTGTAGGCAGGTGGAGGCGACGTTGGGGGGGGCAGGTTAGGGGTTAATAAATATAATACAGGGGTCGGCGGTGTTAGGGGCAGCAGATTATGGGTACATAAGGATAACGTAGGTGGCGGTCGGCAGATTAGGGGTTAAAAAAAATTATTTGAGTGTCGGCGATGTGGGGGGGCCTCGGTTTAGGGGTGCATAGGTAGTTTATGGGTGTTAGTGTACTTTAGAGCACAGTAGTTAAGAGCTTTATAAACCGGCGTTGGCCCAGAAAGCTCTTAACTACTGACTTTTTTCCTGCGGCTGGAGTTTTGTCGTTAGATGTCTAACGCTCACTTCAGACACGACTCTAAATACCGGAGTTAGAAAGATCCCATTGAAAAGATAGGATACGCAATTGACGTAAGGGGATCTGCGGTATGGAAAAGTCGCGGCTGAAAAGTGAGCATTAGACCCTATTTTGAGTGACTCCAAATACCGGCGGTAGCCTAAAACCAGCGTTAGGAGCCTCTAACGCTGGTTTTCACGGCTAACGCCAAACTCCAAATCTAGGTCGGAGTGTTTTCTCTCAATACTGCATTGATGCTGCTACTGAAATGTTTTAATATATAGCATTTTGGATATGCCGGCTTGTTATAAGGAATAGTTAGGGATAATTTCTTATTTGTTCTCTTGGTAAGTTGTGGTATTTTGTCAAGTGTGTCTTTTTCAAGCATGATAACAATCATTATGTTTATATGTTTTTCAGGATTCAGATAGAGTTTACAAATTAAAAATAAAAGTTAGTGCGAGTTGCAGGCCTGTCCGTGCATTCATCATCCGCCAAATCATTATACAGAGCAGCATGTATGTTATTGTTAATACTTACAACTGAGTTTCCTTTGGGGGGCCCTAAAAAAATGTTTGCACCAGGGCCCTTTATTGGGTAAGTCTGCTACTGGGTGAGTTCACAAGCACGCACATGTAAAGAATAATATATGGGAGCAGTTTTGTAAGAATACTTTTCACAATGTTATACATTTGCAAGAGCACTAGGTGGCAGCAGTGTTTGTTGCCATGTAGTGATTCAGACACACTTGTTACCTACCTAGGTATGCTTTTCAATAAAGAACTCCATGAGAATAAAGCAAGTTTGATAATAGAAGTCAATTGGAAACTTTAAAAAAAAAATGTTTGTTATGTCTGAATCATGAAAGAAACATTTTCATTCATTTTAAATATTAATTTCCATGATCAATGAAATATATATGGCCTTATATACTGCAATTCTTTATTATTTATTTGGCTGCACAATGAAATGCGCCTTACATAGATCCCTCAAGGCGTTATTTTCTTAAAGGGAACATTCTAATGCGCAATGACATCCTTTATGTGATAAGAGCATTATTATTGCATTGCTGTCCCAAGCTCATTGTTTAACCCTTGCTAGCAAAGCTGCCCACATAGGGTTAATGAGCACAGCATTTATTCTGGTGGTAAACATAAGGAGAAAAAAGTACTTGTTGCACTTATTATTGACGTGCAGCAATCAGTGACTTTTTTTATTCTCCCTGTGATTTCCTTTTATGATATAATTAACACATCTAGGTCAAGATGGTGACTGACTGGAGCTTTGAAAAATTCACACACTGTGTCAAGTAGTGTTCTCTGGCACAGTCACATACTAACCTTGAGGTTAAAGGGATATGAAACGTTCATGATTTAGGTAGAACATACAATTTTAAACAACTTTCAAGTTTACTTATATTATTAAATTTGCTTCATTCTATTGGTATAATTTGTTGAAAGAGCAGTAATGCACTACTGGTTTCTAACTAAACACATGGGTGAGCCAATGACAATCGATATATACTGTATATGCAGCCACCAATAAGAAGCTAGAACCTAGGCTATTTGCTGCTCCTGAGCTTCCCTAGATAAACCTTTCAGCAAATGATAACAAGAGAAGGAAGCAAATGAAATAATAGAAGTAAATTGGAAAGGTGTTTAAAATGTTATGCTCTGTCTGAATCATGAATGTCTCATTCTGACATATATTTTTGCACATTGTTCTGTAGTATTTATGTTACACTCCACTCATCCCTTGTTTTTTTATGAAAAATCAAATATAAAACATTTTATAAATAAATGAAAACAAGTTCACAATAGTATATAGAAATAAAATGCATAGGCCTAGTTCCATTACGGTTGTAAAGTGGTGTAAACAAGTATCTCTCCAAGGCCCTGGTTCTCTAAAGATCTCTGGTCTGGTGAGATTCCATAAAATGCCCCATCCGTATTCCCAGGCCCCTCAGGGATTTTTTTTTAGAGGCAATTATTACTTTGGGAACTTTGTATCTCATTAAAGGGATACTAACCCCACATTTTTTTCTTTCACGATTCAGATAGAGCATGCAATTTTAAGCAACTTTCTAATTCACTCCTATTATCAATTTTTCTTTGTTCTCATGTTATCTTGATTTGAAAAAGCAGTAATAAAAGGTTAGGAGCCGGCCCATTTTTTAGTTCAGCACCTTGGTAGAGCTGCTAATTGGTTTGCTACATTTAGCCACAAATCAGCAAGTGCTACCCATGTGCTGAACAAAAAATGGTCTGGCTCTAAAGCTTACAGTACTGCTTTTTCAAATCAAGATAGCATGAGAACAAAGAAAAATTGATAATAGGAGTAAATTAGAAAGGTGCTTAAAATCTCATGCTCTATCTGAATCACGAAAGAAAAAAATTGGGTTTAGTATCCCTTTAAGGAATGGTAACTAATATGTTTTATATGTGGAGACTGACAGTGGAGACAGACAGTCTCTTCACACATAAGATACAAGATGATCCTGCACTTTGTGGGTTCGATTTATCATGTGTCTGGCGAGCACGATCCGCTGTAGCGATCATGTCTGCCAGACATCGATAAATTCCGACAGCATACGCTGTCGGCATTTATCATTACACAAGCAGTTCTTGTGAACTGCTTGTGCAATGCCGCCCCCTGCAGATTTGCTGCCAACCGGCCGCTAGCAGGGGGTGTCAATCAACCCAATTGTATGCAGCGGACGAGTTAAGGAGCAGCTGTCTTAAGACAGCAGCTTCTTAACTCTTGTTTCTGGTGTATACAGCCCCATCCGGGCCATGATAAATCGGCCCCTGTGTGTTTACCACTTTGTTTTGCATATTTATTTAATCATGCCCAGGATTCACAAACACCTCACACATCCCTGTGAAACCTTACCCAAGGCTCTGACCTTACATCTACATCACAGCAAATGTTCATACTTTACATTTGTCAATTTCAAATGCATGCACCTTACTACCTTACCCTGTAATCTATATTTAAAACTGACTGAGCTTCATTTGTACATCTGAATACCTGACGATGGGTCCTCAGTGTCCTGAAAGTTAGCAATTGTTTTACTTAGCTATTAAAGGTATTACCTGTACATCGCTTTTGTTATTTTCTAACTAAAGGATTTTTATTAACTTTTTCCTGTGTTCTTTTCTTTTTAGAAGCAACATTTTGTGTATGGGATATTAATATCCCAATAGAATACAGAAGCCTCTGCTTTTTCATTTTACAATAGTGTGTTTTTTAAACACTGAACTATGTAAAACATTTTTTGGGTAATTGATATATTTTTTAATATTGTATTTTTATAGACTCTAAAAGGTTTCATTGCACTGAACGTGTTTAGCTCTAATATTGTGACTGCACTGTGCCAAATGTGGTCTATTCTAAAAACGTTTGGTACAGTGCAATGGCAATGTTAGAAATGTATCAAAGTAAGTTTTACACAGTACATTTAGTGAACACACAGTATATGTTGTATAAAGTATATGTTGTGTGGAAACATTCCCCCTCAACATTCACTGGCAATGAGGGTGGGTTGTTGAACAGGCAGCAATCTCTAGTGTTTCCTAAGGAAGGTACATAACCTCTCATCTGGACAGTGAAGATGAGCTCACTGTTGTTTTTTAAAAATACATTTTTTTCCCAGTGAACTGAT